>NC_136268.1:97258087-97265587 GCF_964187855.1 Myxine glutinosa
TGTCTGCAGGGTCCGAATCCCACTCCTGACACCAAATGACGTGTCCGTAGCCGATGAAGACCACCCTAACTGAACGTTGCTTTAACTCCGAGGCGTATTTCGAAACTTGGCGGGATTATCTTTTCGCGCGCGTGGGAAAGGCCCGAAACCTTATCTAATCGGACGGCCGCCACGGGGTTATTACTCGACCCACAAACACAAATACGAGACAGCAAAATTCACAATACAAGATATTGAAATTCAACAATTAAAGGATTTAATTCGGACAGGATGAAGTGAATAATTCGGGAGAATAAAAATGAAATAAATGGTGAGGTAAAACTAAATTCCAACTGAGGGACCCTCCACAGGGACACAGAGACGACAAGGGAAGACAAATAAAAGAAAATCTGTTTGTGTGGTGCGTTGGTCGGTACTCAGCCTGGCGTCCCCAAACGGCCCTCGAAAGTCTGGTGGTCAACGAACGGGTCTGGAGTCACCGCACGGGAAAACACGCCTTGGCGCGAAGTCGCGGCCACAGCCAGCCGTCGGCGCGAGGCAAGCAGGCAAGAGCGTCTCCCTTGGTCTGCACGATCTTTCCACGTTCCACAAAAACCCCAAACTTGCTCCACCAGCGGGCACAGCACGATGCGCAGCCGTTCTCTAGCGCGACCACGACAAAGAGAGCGAGAGGAAAATGCGACTGCCTGGTCCGACTGCCAGTTCCAGAGTCAGTGAGGGAGGGGGATGCACCCCCCTTTGTCCCTTGCTGACGTCACTCCCCAACCAATCCTGATGTCCCATTACATCAGTCCATTGCCACGACCAATCGTCGTCTTCGGGGCGGAGTCTAATTTCTGTTCGGGAATGTTCGGATGACGTCGGGGTTAACTTGCCAATTGGCAAATGTGCTGGGTTCTGTCGGGCTTGTCGGTGTTGTTGTAGCAATGGGCCGATTGCATGGCTGGCCGAGTGAATTTTATAAGAACAAAGGGAAATATTACAGGAGGCGTTACACACTTGGGATTATTCACCATAAGCCCTATTTAACGAGCACAAAACCACCCTCCCTATGGCAACATGCAAACGCTCTTACCTGCACAGCCGGCCTACTTAATACAGAGATTCTTGTTCTTCGTGGCATACGGTCCATTCTAAACTATACATTCCTGACCGCACCAAAGTATTTCATCTCCTACCCCCACAAACGTAACAATATATATAAGAAAGAAAATAATGATGACATCATAAGTCACGTGGTTCGGCCGCCATCTTGGAAAAAACAAAAAACTTTGCACCTCCATATCTCCGAAAATGCTGAACAGAAACAATTGAGACATGGCTCATTGTGAAGAACTCTCCATGGGGAATAAAAGATGTTAATGATGACGTCATCAGTCTCGTGGTTCGGCCGCCATCTTGGAAAAACCGAAAAACTTTGCACCACCATATCTCTGAAAGTGCTGAATAGAACAAATTGAGACATGGCTCATTGTAAAGAACTCTCCATGGGGAATAAAATATGTTAATGATAACGGCATCAGTCACGTGGTTCGGCCGCCATCTTGGAAAAACCGAAAAAATTAGCACCTCCATATCTCCAAAAGTGCTGAATAGAAAAAATTGAGACATGGCTCATTGTAAAGAACTCTCCATAGGGAATAAAATATGTTTATGATGACGTCATCGGTCATGTGGTTCGGCCGCCATATTTGTTCTAAATGGCCGATAAAAAGTACATTCCGGCAAGTCCTCGGTCTCTGACCGATATTTCATTTGTCTGTTTGTGAACAAGATATCTCAAAAAGTTGTGGACGGATTCGATGACATTTGACAGAGAGGTAGTGTATGTGACAAGAACAAAATGATTAGATTTTGGTGAAGATCCGGATATGGATTCGGATCCTGCTAGTATTTTTAAAAGTGATTCTTCACCATTGGGAGATCGGGCCAAAAACGATATATAGTAGGATATCTCAAAAAGTTGTGGACGGATTCGACGATATTTGGCAGAGAGGTAGTGTATGTGACAAGAACAAAATGATTAGATTTTGGTGAAGATCCGCATCCAGATCCGGCTTGTAGAATTTTTAAAGTGATTCTTCACCTTAAGTGATAGGGCTAAAACCAATACATAGCACAATATCTCAAAAAGTTATGGATGGATTTGAACGAAACTTGGTGAGAGGTTTGGTGTTTGATAAGGAAGAATCGATTCAATTTTGTTGAAGATCTGAAAATGAATTGAGATATGAGAATTATTTAATTTTATAATGATTCTTCACCATTGAGAGATCGGGCGAAAAGCAATATATAACATGATATTTAAAAAAGTTATGGACGAGTTATGACTAAACTTGGTAGACGAGTTGGTTAGGTAACAAGAACAAACCGATTAGATTTTGGTTGAGGTCTGAATCCAGATCTGGCCTATCATTGCGATACAAAACATAAACTGCTCAGCCTGGCAAAGGTATGTGCTCTACCGAGTGCCATTATAGTTTTGAAATACGTTTGTACGTATATATCTGAAATTATTTTTGACCTTAACTAATTAATTTTTTACTTAATTAATTAACCTTAATTAATTTAACATTGCTAAAAATAATTTTCTTTGTACGAAAATATTTTCTTGAAATAAGAAAAGTTTTCATGAAAGAAGAAAACCATGAGAATTTTTTTCTTGTGACTAGAACAATGTCCTTATGGTTTCTTATTACAAGAATACTTTTCTTCTTTTTAAAGAAAATATTGTCTTACTAAAGAAGTTATTTTGGGCAGTGTGAAAAATGAAAGCCTTAGCTTTGCAAAAGATTAGCAACAATATGATCAAAAATATTTGCTATGCTGGATGTATGCACACCTGTTTGGGATGGACAATGTGATGTGTGTGCATCTTCATTTCAGAATTTTAAGAAAAGTTGTAATTCCTCTTCTTACATTATTCACCGTGCAAAATTCACTGAGTGCAAAATAAATTCACCGTGCACTCCTCCCTATCCCGTACACCCCCCCCCCCCCCCCCCCACAGAGGATAGGGAAAGAACACCTAAGTCAAGGTGTATATTAATGTTTGTGCAGTTTTTCTGGCACCTTTAAAAAATATATCACTTTTTTTTGTCCCCCGTCACACCGCGGAGCGAAAGGGGGACTATGGTTTTCCCCTCCGTCCGTGTGTGCGTCCGTCCGTGCGTGTGTGCGTGCGGGCATGTGTGCGGGCGTACGTGCGTGCGTAAGCGAAGGACCGAATTCTAATTTGGTGTGTAGGTGCAACCCACGTCAAAATCCAAGATGGCCACCGCCATGTATGTCTGACGCCATGTATGTCTGAACCTTGTGAGCAGAATATCTTGAAAAATAAGCGAAGTACCAACTTCTAATCTGGTGTGTGGGTGTATCTAGGCACAAGCAAGAACGCTATTGAAAATTGGGTCGCCACGTCAAAATCCAAGATGGCTGCCGCCATGTATGTCTGAACCTTGTGAGCGGAATATCTTGAAAAATAAGTGAAGTACCAACTTCTAATCTGGTGTGTGGGTGTACCTATGCATAAGGAAGAACGCTATTGAAAATTGGGTCGCCACGTCAAAATCCAAGATGGCCGCCACCATATATATGTCTGAACCTTGTGAGCGAAATATCTTGAAAAATAAACGAACTACTAACTTCTAATCTCGTGTGTGGGTGTATCTACGCATAAGGAAGAACGCTATTGAAAATTGGGTTGCCACGTCAAAATCCAAGATGGCCGCCGCCATGTATGTCTGAACCTTGTGAGCGGAATATCTTGAAAAATAAGCGAAGCACCAACTTCTAATCTGGTGTGTAGGTGTATCTATACATAAGGAAGAACGCTATTGAAAATTGTGTCGCCACGTCAAAATCCAAGATGGCCACCACCATATATATGTCTGAACCTTGTGAGCGAAATATCTTGAAAAATAAACGAACTACTAACTTCTAATCTGTTGTGTGGGTGTATCTGCGCATAAGGGAGAACGCTATTAAAAATTGGGTCGCCAAGTCAAGATCCAAGATGGCCGCCTTGCGTCTACCACTTTGTCAACTCACATCACTTCACCGACGGGGGACCTCGGCGTAACGCTTGTTCTCTCTACAGTTGCCTCGTTTACTCTGGCCTCGAACTGACTTTGTATCCTGGTTAGTGTCAGCTGTTTCTGCTCCTTGGTTACGGCTTTGCTAATCTGAAGAGAGATCGCCTGACCTGTGAAAGTCACTTCTCTCTCTCAACTAGTCTCTTTAGCTTTGTGCCTGCTTACTATTTCGATGTGCTTCCGGTCTCTGTTCTGTGTGTGAGTGTTGTGATCAATGCATCTGTTGTTTGTCTGTTTGTTGGAAGAGTAACTCAACAATATGAGCAGCTAGAATTGCCAAGTTTCGCAGAGCTTCATATTTTACATACAGACACAATTATCCATTAATCATGGAGTTTATGGCCATGGTGTGAGTGAATATAGTCCTGTACTAAATTTCATTTTAGTTTTAAATTTATTAGACCAACTCCATGGAAAAAAAATTAACAGCCCTGGAAAATAGTCGTAAAACTTTTGTTGTTGTTGTGCTAAATCTAACTTTATGTTTTATTCTTGTGAGCTCAAAGTTAAACCCATTAGCAAAGTTCACAATATGAAGCTCTGTGCCAAATCTGGCAATTGTCGCTGCCCACATTGTCTAATTATTCGGCTGACAAACAGACACACAGAATGATTGGACAGACACACAGAAGGGACAATCGCAATGCCTATTCACTCGGCCTATGGCCCCGACGTGAGTAATAGTGGAGGAGTAGTTGATGAACCTATTTTTTCTTACATTCCTCCTAAAAATTATTCTTCATTGCATTATTTTTGCAGGATTCAGACAGACTGCATGATGAAGAAAGTGACCCTGAATTAACAGACACTGTCAGAAGCAAAATGGACAATAAATCGGGTCTGTCCAAAGGTACTGGGCATGAAGAGAATGGCACCAGCTCCCCCACCTCTGATACGATGGACCAGAACTTTGGAGGTTTCTCTGAAGACAACCATTTACCCTACATAGATCAGGTATGCATTAGATCATTTTTGAAGTTCTTGCTCTGCCTCCTTTTTAAAAGTGAAATCATATATTCTATGATTGGGGCACACCAACAGAAGGGGTGTGGGATAAAATAATGGGAGAATTGGAGAAGTGATTTGGGGAAGAATGACGGCAAGGAAGCGAGTGGGGGAAGGAAGGCACATGGATGAAGTGCTCAATCACAGCAGTTGAAGGAAAAACTGGAAACTTGGAAAGAGGTGGGATAGGGGAAGGTTAATGAGGGTAGAAAAGATGATGTGTGGATGGGGTATGACCTGAGGTGGTGGCAAGCAGCTGTTTTGAAGACTTGCATGGAAGAATGAGATTGAAGAGAATGTAGAAGTTGGTTCCACAGGTGTGAAAAAAGAGCAACAAATGATTGGAAGTGAGCAGTGATTCTGGATTCTGGGAGTTTCACCAGGAGAGGATTACCAACAGACTGCTTGCACACTGCAAAAACCTGGAGGGGGGGAGGGAGGGGAATGAGTGGCAGAGCATGGAGAGGGCAGAGGGTGCAAGACCAGAGGAAGGATGCAGTGGAAGACAGAGAGACTGGTGATCTGTCTGCAATGGAAATGTGATAGGCCCATAGATTCAGATTCAAATGATTTTGAAGCCCTTGGTTTCCACAGCATCAAGCTGAGAAAGGTGTGAGGCAGGGGCTCCAGCCCAGAGTAAAATACTCACTTTATCAAGCCGTGGATGAAGGCATTGTTGGTAGATAATAGTTCAGTTGTGCCAAGGAAAGGCTTTGCATGACGGAGGATGCCCAGTCGGTAACTGGCTTTGGAGGCAAGCTTAGTTATGTGGTTCATCGAAGAAAGATAATGGCTGATAGTAAGGCACAAACATTTGAACGACTGAATGTCTTGAAAAGGATTGTTCAGGACGTCAATGGGAGGGTTTGCCAGATGGTCTTTTCAGAGTGAGAGTGTGAGATTTGTCTGGATTGAAAGATGCATTACAAGTGTTTCACCAGCTCGTGATTCTATCAAGGTTTGCAGAGATGGAATAGGCTGCTTCCTGCCTATCTGAAGGATGAGGAATGTTACGACAGAAGGTGGAGTATAAACATTGAAACCAGTGAGAACACAAAAGTGGCAAGAGTATAACACCAATACACTTACAATGTACCTCTTCCAGGTCATCAGCATCAACAACCCACAATGCTGGCTTTATAATTACATGGAGAGTAACCTATTATTATTCCCAACGTTTTTCTTATTATTATTCTTCTGCCCTATTTTGCATCTCCGAAAACTTTAAAATTAATGTTCTCAGCAACTGTTGGTTGGATTGACAGGAAATTTTCATCAAATGATCGGCTAGGCTCGTATAATTTTTTTAATGCTAATTATGACATCATATGTCACATGGTATGGGCGCCATCTTGTAAAACACCTTCAACTTTGCCCCTCTATATCTCCGGAACGGCTGAATGGAAACATTTGAGTAATGGCTCGTTCTAAATAACTCTGCAATAGGAACCAAAAACATGTTTATTGAGTATATTAAAAATGCTAACGTTAAGAGGTTAGAATTCGTCAAACACGATTTTTTCTCCCCCAAAAATGATTTTTTCCCCCAGATGCTTAGTTAAAAAAAACCTCAGAATGCAAAAAATTTCGAAGTCATACGTCACATGCTTCGGCCGCCATATTGTTTTTCGTGAACAGTCTGAAAAAACACTAAAATCCCATTTTCTCCAAAACGCCTGAACAGATCGAGCCCAAACTTGGCATGCATAATCGCATACCCACGACGAACAAAAAGGTCACTGAGCACGACGTCATCCGTCACATGGTTTCATAGTTATGACGTTTTTAAGTATAAACTAGAAATGGTATCTCCTCCATAATTTGTGAAGATATCGAGTGGAAACTTTACACAAATATTCCTCATGGGGGGATGTTTCATTGTTACTTGAGACGTTTTGATAAGTCACATGGTTTGGCCGCAATAAATAATGGAAGGAAAATCCTAAAAAGCTTTTAACTCTTGAACCACTGCATTGATCGACTTGAATTTTTAATGCGTTCTAGACCTCATCAGGCCGAACAAGTGTGCAAAATTTCAAAGATGATTCGATGTACGGTCTGGAAGGTAGAAGTTGTTATTGCGTGAAGAAGAAGAACTAGGGCTGTCAACCGAGCCGAGACCGGGACGAAATCCCGGCGGTTTCGGCTTTCGAGACGGTCTCGGGACGGTCCCGAGATAAATTGATTGATGCAATTTCTCGGTAAAAAAATCCCGGTTAAAATTCCAACTTCTTGCAGATATTTTCCATAATAGAGGCATTTATTGAGCCTTGCTTTCATTACTCTGCTTCTGCACAAGCATCATTTTTCGCAAGTGCAGCTGAACTGACACAAACGATGATAGATAAAGTAAACTCACTGTTCCAGGATTTTCCCCTTGTCAACAAACAATGCACTGCAA